>NW_025534148.1:252500-265109 GCF_020615455.1 Coregonus clupeaformis
CCCTCCGCCCCATGGGTCTCCCGGTCGATGCCAACTGCGACAGAGCCTGGACTCGAACCAGGATCTCTAGTGGCACAGCTAGCACTGCGCCACTCGGGAGGCTCAGGCCGACATTCTTATGATGTCTGTTACACTGTTATGGTGATCCATTTCTGTTACGATGACTAGTAAGGGTGAAATCAGTTTAAGAAGGGTAGTCAGTAAAGAAGGGTTAGTAAATAAGACATGGAAAGCTGGCTGGTTCAGTGGAATGGTTAGGGTTAGGCAGTTCAATTGATAGTAAATGTCAATCTGGACATTGTATTGTGGTGAATCACTCTGTCTCTCCGTGACCTTATGACCTTTAGGGTTCAGAGGTCAACTGTGACTCACTCAGATTAGGGGTCACTCCCTCTGGTCAGTCAGGATCCCCAGTGTAGTCTGTGTGTGTGTGCGCATGCATGTGCCAGTGTGTGGTGAATCTGTCCGAAACCTCTCCCTCCATCCCTCCATCCCTCTCTCCAGAGGAAGTAAACAAGAGTAGTTCTGGATATTACAGTGTTGTTTGGCCTCCAGGGATCAGTGACACAATATTACAGTGTTGTTTGGCCTCCAGGGATCATAACCCATGTTCCCTCCTCCTCCACCCCTTCCCCATAACCAATGTTCCCTCCTCCCCCACCCCTTCCCCATAACCAATGTTCCCTCCTCCCCACCCCTTCCCCTATATCCAATGTTCCCTCCTCCCCACCCCTTCTCCATAACTCATGTTCCCTCCTTGCCAGCCTCCCCGTGTTCTCCAGTCACCGTGATAGCCCCCTAGCCCCACCCAGTGTCCCCTCCCAGTGCCCAGACACGAGCCGGGGACGTTGTGTACCCTCTGGGATGTAGGGTTGAAGGGACGACCTCTGAATGAGAGGATTGTGGGAGGGAAAGAGAGAGAGGTATTTGATGCAGTGTAGAGGGACAGAGAGATGGAGAGAGAGATCTTACTCTAACGTGATGTTGATGATTTGTTTTGAACACTTCATTTCTATTACCTTTTCTCTCTCTCTCCAGGCCCCTGATTGGTCACACTCCTGACTGACTGAGTACTTGTCCTCCAGGAAATGAATACGCTTCTTTGTTTCAATCCCAGAGTTCTTAGGGGCAGATAGAAGCACATAGGGTCTCTTTGAGGAGCTGCTTACACACACACACACACACACACACACACACACACACACACACACACACACACTCACAGTACCCCTCGTCCCCAGCCCTACTACTCTGATCGTGTCGACCATTTTGTGAAATATCTTCATTTATGATTTGGCAGTAAAGTCATTTCCTGTGAGCCTACGACCCCAGATCTCCAGATTCCTACAGAGACACAGAGGAGCGACTCTGTACTGTGGACGCTATTTATAACCTGCTGGTGAAGAGGGGAGGGGGAGTGTGGGGTGGGGTGAGGTGAGGGAGGCGTGGGGAGAAAGAGAGTGGGAAGGAGAGAGAAGAGAGAGGAGTGAGGGAGAGAGGGTGACGAGGGGAGGTGAGGGAGAGAGGGTGATGAGAGGGGGTGAGGGAGAGAGGGTGACCGGAGAGGGGTGAGGGGAGAGAGGGTGACGAGGGGTGAGGGAGAGAGGGTGACGAGAGGGGGTGAGGGAGAGGGTGACGAGAGGGGGTGAGGGAGAGAGGGTGACGAGAGGGGTGAGGGAGAGAGGGTGACGAGAGGGGGTGAGGGAGAGAGATTGACGGGAGGGGAGAAGACAATGGTAACACACACACTCTGTCTCATGCACTACTACTGACCCACACTGCATCCCTTTCATAGTTTATGAAATGTTAATGTGTGTTCCTCCAACCTCAGTTTATCCACAGAGGGCTCTGTATGCATCAGTGTGTTTCAACTGTAGTTTCATACCAGCCTCCTCTACCAGCCTCCTCTACCAGTCTCCTCTACCACCCCCCTCTACCAGCCTCCTCTACCAGTCTCCTCTACCAGCCTCCTCTACCAGCCTCCTCTACCAGCCTCCTCTACCAGTCTCCTCTACCAGTCTCCTCTACCAGTCTCCTCTACCATCTCCTCTACCAGCCTCCTCTACCAGTCTCCTCTACCATCTCCTCTATCAGCCTCCTCTACCAGTCTCCTCTATCAGCCTCCTCTACCAGTCTCCTCTACCAGCCTCCTCTACAAGCCTCCTCTACCAGTCTCCTCTACCAGCCTCCTCTACCATCTCCTCTACCAGTCTCCTCTACCAGTCTCCTCTACCAGCCTCCTCTACCAGTCTCCTCTACCAGTCTCCTCTATCAGCCTCCTCTACCAGTCTCCTCTATCAGCCTCCTCTACCAGTCTCCTCTACCAGCCTCCTCTACAAGCCTCCTCTACCAGTCTCCTCTACCAGCCTCCTCTACCATCTCCTCTACCAGTCTCCTCTACCAGTCTCCTCTACCAGTCTCCTCTACCAGTCTCCTCTACCAGCCTCCTCTACCAGCCTCCTCTACCAGTCTCCTCTACCAGCCTCCTCTACCAGTCTCCTCTACCAGCCTCCTCTACAAGCCTCCTCTACCAGTCTCCTCTACCAGCCTCCTCTACCATCTCCTCTACCAGCCTCCTCTAACAGCCTCCTCTACCATCTCCTCTACCAGCCTCCTCTACCAGCCTCCTCTACCAGCCTCCTCTACCAGTCTCCTCTACCAGCCTCCTCTACCAGTCTCCTCTACCCTCTCCTCTACCAGCCTCCTCTACCAGCCTCCTCTACCACCCCCCTCTACCAGTCTCCTCTACCAGCCTCCTCTACCAGCCTCCTCTACCACCCCCCTCTACCAGTCTCCTCTACCAGCCTCCTCTACAAGCCTCCTCTACCAGTCTCCTCTACCAGCCTCCTCTACCAGTCTCTTCTACCAGCCTCCTCTACCAGCCTCCTCTACCAGTCTCCTCTACCAGCCTCCTCTACCGGTCTCCTCTACCAGCCTCCTCTACCAGTCTCCTCTACCAGCCTCCTCTACCAGTCTCCTCTACCCAGCCTTCTACCAGTCTCCTCTACCAGTCTCCTCTACTAGCCTCCTCCTACCAGTCTCCTCTACCAGCCTCCTCTACCAGCCTCCTCTACCAGCCTCCTCTCTACCAGCCTCCTCTACCAGCCTCCTCTAGTCTCCTCTACCAGCCTCCTCTACCAGTCTCCTCTACCAGTCTCCTCTACCAGCCTCCTCTACCAGTCTCCTCTACCAGCCTCCTCTACCAGTCTCCTCTACCAGCCTCCTCTACCAGCCTCCTCTACCAGCCTCCTCTACCAGTCTCCTCTACCAGCCTCCTCTACCAGCCTCCTCTACCAGTCTCCTCTACCAGTCTCCTCTACCAGCCTCCTCTACCAGTCTCCTCTACCAGTCTCCTCTACCAGCCTCCTCTACCAGCCTCCTCTACCACCCCCCTCTACCAGTCTCCCTCTACCAGCCTCCTCTACAAGCCTCTCTACCAGTCTCCTCTACCAGCCTCCCTCTACCATCTCCTCTAACAGCCTCCTCTACCAGCCTCCTCCTACCCAGTCTCCTCTACCAGCCTCCTCTCCAGTCTTCTCTACCAGCCTCCTCTACCAGTCTCCTCTACCAGCCTCCTCTACCAGTCTCCTCTACCAGCCTCCTCTACCCAGTCCCCTCTACCAGCCTCCTCTACCATCTCCTACCAGCCTCCTCTACCAGCCTCCTACCAGCCTCCTCTACCAGTCTCCTCTACCAGCCTCCTCTAGCCAGTCTCCTCTACCAGTCTCCTCTACCAGCCTCTCTACCAGTCTCCTCTACCAGCCTCTCTACCAGCCTCCTCTACCAGCCTCCTCTGCCAGCCTCCTCCTACCAGCCTCCTCTACCAGTCTCCTCTACCAGCCTCCTCTACCAGCCTCCTACCAGCCTCCTCACCAGTCTCCTCTACCAGCCTCCTCTACCATCTCCTCTACATCTCCTCTACCAGCCTCCTCTACCAGCCCTCCTCTGCACCGGTCTCCTCTACCAGCCTCCTCTACCAGTCTCCTCTACCAGCCTCCTCTACCAGTCTCCTCTACCAGCCTCCTCTGCAGTCTCCTCTACCAGCCTCCTCTACCAGCCTCCTCTGCCAGCCTCCTCTACCAGTCTCCTCTACCAGTCTCCCCTACCAGCCTCCTCTTCAGTCTCCTCACCAGCCTCCTCTACCAGCCTCCTCTACCAGTCTCCTACCAGCCTCCTCTACCAGTCTCCTCTACCAGCCTCCTCTACCATCTCCTCTACCAGCCTCCTCTACCAGCCTCCTCTACCAGTCTCCTCTACCAGCCTCCTCTACCAGCCTCCTCTACCAGTCTCCTCTACCAGCCTCCTCTACCAGCCTCCTCTACCAGCCTCCTCTACCAGTCTCCTCTACCAGCCTCCTCTACCAGCCTCCTCTACCAGTCTCCTCTACCAGTCTCCTCTACCAGCCTCCTCTACCAGTCTCCTCTACCAGCCTCCTCTACCCAGCCTCCTCCTACCAGCCTCCTCTACCAGTCTCCTCTACCAGCCTCCTCTACCAGTCTCCTCTACCAGCCTCCTCTGCCAGCCTCCTCTCACCAGTCTCCTCTACCAGTCTCCTCTACCAGTCTCCTCTACCAGTCTCCTCTACCAGCCTCCTCTACCAGTCTCCTCTACCAGCCTCCTCTACCAGTTTCCTCTACCAGTCTCCTCTACCAGTCTCCTCTACCAGTCTCCTCTACCAGCCTCCTCTACCAGCCTCCTCTACCAGTCTCCTCTACCAGCCTCCTCTACCAGCCTCCTCTACCAGCCTCCTCTACCAGTCTCCTCTACCAGCCTCCTCTACCAGTCTCCTCTACCAGCCTCCTCTACCAGCCTCCTCTACCAGTCTCCTCTACCAGTCTCCTCTACCAGTCTCCTCTACCAGTCTCCTCTATCAGCCTCCTCTACCAGCCTCCTCTACCAGTCTCCTACCAGTCTCCTCTACCAGCCTCCTCTACCAGCCTCCTCATCAGTCTCCCTCCACCACTCTCTACCAGCCTCCTCTCCGTCTCCTCTCCAGTCTCCTGCAGCTCTCTACCGATCTCCTCTCCAGTCTCTCCAGTCTCCTCGCCAGCGTCCTCTACAAGCCCCTCTACCGTCCCCTGCCGCCTTCTGCACTCCTCTACCAATCTCCTCTACCGTCTTACAAGCCCCTCTCAGTCTCCTCTAATCTCCTCTGTCAGCCTCCTCTACCAATCTCCTCTATCAGCCTCCTCTACCAGTCTCCTCTACCAGCCTCCTCTACAAGCCTCCTCTGCCAATCTCCTCTACAGCCTCTACTCTCCTCTACCAGTCTCCTCTACCAGTCTCCTCTACCAGTCTCCTCTACCAGTCTCCTCTACCAGTCCTCTACTAGCCTCTCTACCAGTCTCCTCTACCAGCCCTCCTCTACAGTCTCCTCTACCAGCCTCCTCTACAAGCCTCCTCTACCAGTCTCCTCTACCAGCCTCCTCTACCATCTCCTCTACCAACCCTCTCCTCTAACAGCCTCCTCTACCATCTCTCCTACCACGCCTCCTCTCACCAGCCTCCTCTACCAGCCTCCTCTGACCAGTCTCCTCTACCAGCCTCCTCTACCAGTCTCCTCTACCCTCTCCTACCAGCCTCCTCTACCAGCCTCCTCTACCACCCCCCCTCTACCAGTCTCCTCTACCAGCCTCCTCTACCAGCCTCCTCTACCACCCCCCTCTACCAGTCTCCTCTACCAGCCTCCTCTACAAGCCTCCTCTACCAGTCTCCTCTACCAGCCTCCTCTACCAGTCTCTTCTACCAGCCTCCTCTACCAGCCTCCTCTACCAGTCTCCTCTACCAGCCTCCTCTACCAGTCTCCTCTACCAGCCTCTCCACCAGTCTCCTCTACCAGCCTCCTCTACCAGTCTCTCTCTACCAGCCTCCTCTACCAGTCTCCTCTACAGTCTCCTCTACCAGTCCTCTACAGTCCTATGCCTCCTCTACCAGCCTCCTCTACCAGCCTCCTCTACCAGCCTCCTCTACCAGTCTCCTCTCCCAGTCTACCAGTCTCCTCTACCAGCCTCCTCTACCAGTCTCCTCTACCAGTCTCCTCTACCAGCCTCCTCTGCAGTCTCCTCTACCAGCCTCCTCTACCAGTCTCCCTCTACCAGCCTCCTCTACCAGTCTCCTCTCCCACCAGCCTCCTCTACCAGTCTCCTCTCTACCAGCCTCCTCTACCAGCCTCCTCTACCAGTCTCTCTACCAGTCTCCTCTACCAGCCTCCTCTACCAGTCTCCTCTACCAGTCTCCTCTACCAGCCTCCTCTACCAGCCTCCTCTACCACCCCCCTCTACCAGTCTCCTCTACCAGCCTCCTCTACAAGCCTCCTCTACCAGTCTCCTCTACCAGCCTCCTCTACCATCTCCTCTACCAGCCTCCTCTACCAGCCTCCTCTACCAGTCTCCTCTACCAGCCTCCTCTACCAGTCTTCTCTACCAGCCTCCTCTACCAGTCTCCTCTACCAGCCTCCTCTACCAGTCTCCTCTACCAGCCTCCTCTACCAGTCCCCTCTACCAGCCTCCTCTACCATCTCCTCTACCAGCCTCCTCTACCAGCCTCCTCTACCAGCCTCCTCTACCAGTCTCCTCTACCAGCCTCCTCTACCAGTCTCCTCTACCAGTCTCCTCTACCAGCCTCCTCTACCAGTCTCCTCTACCAGCCTCCTCTACCAGTCTCCTCTACCAGCCTCCTCTACCAGCCTCCTCTACCAGCCTCCTCTACCAGTCTCCTCTACCAGCCTCCTCTACCAGCCTCCTCTACCAGCCTCCTCTACCAGTCTCCTCTACCAGCCTCCTCTACCATCTCCTCTACATCTCCTCTACCAGCCTCCTCTACCAGCCTCCTCTACCAGTCTCCTCTACCAGCCTCCTCTATCAGTCTCCTACCAGCCTCTACCAGTCTCCTCTACCAGCCTCCTCTACCAGTCTCCTCTACCAGCCTCCTCTACCAGCCTCCTCTACCAGCCTCCTCTACCAGTCTCCTCTACCAGTCTCCTCTACCAGCCTCCTCTTCAGTCTCCTCTACCAGCCTCCTCTACCAGCCTCCTCTACCAGTCTCCTCTACCAGCCTCCTCTACCAGTCTCCTCTACCAGCCTCCTCTACCATCTCCTCTACCAGCCTCCTCTACCAGCCTCCTCTACCAGTCTCCTCTACCAGCCTCCTCTACCAGCCTCCTCTACCAGTCTCCCTCTACCAGCCTCCTCTACTCAGCCTCTCTACCAGCCTCCTCTACCAGTCTCCTCTACCAGCCTCCTCTACCAGCCTCCTCTACCAGTCTCCTCTACCAGTCTCCTCTACCAGCCTCCTCTACCAGTCTCCTCTACCAGCCTCCTCTACCAGCCTCCTCTACCAGCCTCCTCTACCAGTCTCCTCTACCAGCCTCCTCTACCAGTCTCCTCTACCCAGCCTCTCTACCAGTCTCCTCTACCAGTCTCCTCTACCAGTCTCTCTACCAGCTCCTACCAGTCTCCTCTACCAGCCTCCTCTACCAGTCTCTCTACCAGCCTCCTCTACCAGTTTCCTCCTACCAGTCTCCTCTACCAGTTCTCTCTACCCGTCTCCTCTACCAGCCTCCTCTACCAGCCTCCTCTACCAGTCTCCTCTACCAGCCTCCTCTACCAGCCCTCCTCTACCAGCCTCCTCTACCAGTCTCCTCTACCAGCCTCCTACCAGTCTCCTCTACCAGCCTCTCTACCAGCCTCCTCTACCAGGTCTCCTCTACCAGTTCCTCTACCAGTCTCCTCTACCAGTCTCCTCTACCAGCCTCCTCTACCAGCCTCCTCTACCAGTCTCCTCTACCAGTCTCCTCTACCAGCCTCCTCTACCAGTCTCCTCTACCAGTCTCCTCTACCAGTCTCCTCTACCAGTCTCCTCTACCAGCCTCCTCTACCAGCCTCCTCTACCAGTCTCCTCTGTTTACATTGTGTATGTCCCACCCTGTGTTTGTGTCGGCATGTGCCAGGCTTTTTTTGGGGCCTAATCTTGTCACTTTATAATGTGTGTGTGTGTGTGTGTGTGTGTGTCTCTGGCCCAGGCACGGTCCCCGTGGTGTGACTCTATGAGTCAGCTGATGAGGAAGTTGGATCAGCTCAATCTGGACATACAGGAAGCACTCAGCGCCGCTAGCTCCTCCCACTCTGACAACGACAAACCAGAAACAAAACAACCAGAACCGGTAAGTCAGATTGAACACAGACAGACAGTCAGATAGAACACAGACAGACAGTCAGATTGAACACAGACAGACAGTCAGATAGAACACAGACAGACAGTCAGATAGAACACAGACAGACAGTCGATAGAACACAGACAGACAGTCAGAGTAGAACACGACATACAGTTCAGGATAGGAACACAGACAGACAGTCAGATAGAACACAGACAGACAGTCAGATAGAACACAGACATACAGTCAGATAGAACACAGACATACATACATGCACCCCCCGCCCCGCACTTTCCATCCCTCTCACACACACCCACACACAGACATGCACCCCCTCACCCATCCCCCTCACACACACCCCCCACACACACACACACACACACACAAGTAAGTCAGCATACCACACACATATACCTCAGCCAGCGTGTTGCCATGCGTGCAGACGACTATTCTGCCTCAGTTTAATCTATGGTTTAATTAATTAACAGTAATTGTTTGGATGCAACCCAAACCTGTTGTTTTCCATCATTAAATCTTTGTTTAAATCTGTCTGTGTGTGGTGGGGGTGGGGGGGTATGCAGTGTGTATATGTGTGTGTGTGTGTGTGTTTTGTTCTGCCTTCATCTGGCTTCCAGCTGGAAACTCAGCATTAATCCCTTAAAGAGGGGAGCTTCTAACTTGTAACTTCATACAGATAGGATCAACCTGGCAACCTACCTGGCAGACAAGCAGTAAATAAACCTGAAAAATACTCAACTGCATGCTTGGCTGGCTGTTGGCAGGTTAGCTTTACTTCAGTTAATCAATCAATCAAATTTGATTTGTTTAGCACTTTTTACAAATGCGTTTGTCATAACGTGCTTAGCCCACAGCAACCCAGGCCTACATCCCTCATAGAGCTTGCAGAGGCAATATGAAGGAAATAAACACAGCTAGACTGATATACCTCTTATCTCAAACCTCTTCATCTCAGAGAATCACACAGACAGTCCTCTCTGTGTCACCTGGCCTTCCCTGTACCCTCCACGCAAAGGACAGTCCTGTCAGCTGTTAATACAGAGATATACTACAATACTAGAAGAAACACTACACAATGCTCGATCATCCATCTCTTCCTCTCCTTCCCTCCTCCCCTCCTCTCTAAGATACATCCTTTCCTCTCCCCCCTCTTCTCTAAGATATATCCTTTCCTCTCCCCCCTCTTCTCTAAGATCTATCCTTTCCTCTCCCCCCTCTTCTCTAAGATCTATCCTTTCCTCTCCCCCCTCTTCTCTAAGATCTATCCTTTCCTCTCCCCCCTCTTCTCTAAGATCTATCCTTTCCTCTCCCCCCTCTTCTCTAAGATCTATCCTTTCCTCTCCCCCTCTTCTCTAAGATCTATCCTTTTCCCCTCTCCCCCTCCTCTCTAAGATCTATCCTTTCCTCTCCCCCTCTTCTCTAAGATCTATCCTTTCCCTCTCCCCCTCTTCTCTAAGATCTATCCTTTCCCTCTCCCCCTCTTCTCTAAGATCTATCCTTTCCTCTCCCCCCTCTTCTCTAAGATCTATCCTTTCCTCTCCCCCCGTCTTCTCTAAGATCTATCCTTTCCTCTCCTCCTTCACCTTCTCTTTATATGTCGATTCCTCTCCTCCCCTCTCTCTATGGTCTTCACTTTCCTCTCTCCCTCTCTCTCCCCCTTTCTTCGTGATCTGTCCATTCCCCTCTTCCTCTCCTCCCCGTTCATAATTAAATTAACAGGAGTCCTGCCTCTCTGTTCTTCCATCCAGAGGATCGTTTTTTCCTAAAGCCAGGCTTTTCCCAGAGCTGGGTTTTCCACTCTGGGAGTTTTCCTTTACCGGAATCTAATCAGGGTTCTAATGAAGAGTTATGATAATGGTTTTCCTGAAGTACTGAAGTGGGTTGCTCTCTGTTTCTGTCTGTCTGTCGTTGTGTGTGTGTGTGTGTCTGTGTGTTTGTGTGTGGGGTGGGAGAAGGTAGGAAAGGAGCGAGGGAGAGGGAAAGAGAAGGAAGAACAGGGCTAGACTGAGGAAAGCGATAGAGGGACAGCACAGAAATAGGAGTTTAGTGTTTGAATTTGTTTGTTATGAGTATTCTTCTGGTCCGTCTTCCAAGACCTTCCCCCCTTCTCACGTCTCTCTCTGCCCCCTCAGTGTGCTCCTGCACTGGGAAGGATGATGAGCAGAGGCCTGGTCCACGACCACAACACTTCCAGACCTTCAAACAGGCCCCCAGAGAGCACCGTGTCCAGCCCCAGACGATGTACTCGCCCCCTGGCCCGCAGAAGACCCCTAACCCGCTCCTCCATCCACTCCCCATCACACCTCCACTACAGACAGAGAAGCGTAAGACATGTTATGATACTCTGTCAAACCACGTTTGTGTGTGTTTGTGTGTGTGTGTGTGTGTGTGAAAAGGTGGCGTGTTTGTGTGTGAGTGAGAGTGAAGGAGACAGAGAGGTCTGTGTGTGAGCGTGAGCGTGAGGCAGACGTGTGTGTTTGCGTAGTGCCAGCGGTCACTGATCAGTACCACCAACTCTAGGACTGATTCCAGCTGAACTGGCTGTTTCTTTGGGTGTATGTTTCAGTGCTTGAGAGAGAGAGAGCGCTTTGACTATGTACAGACTCAGTGAGTATAGCCTTGCTATTGAGAAAGCGCCGTGAGGCAGACCGGCTCTCAAGAGAAGACAGGCTATGTGCACACTGCCCACAAAATGAGGTGGAAACTGAGCTGACCCTAACCTCCTGCCAAATGTATGACCATATTAGGAGACAATACTTCCCTCAGATTACACAGACCCACAAAGAATTCCGCAAAACAAATCCAATTTTGATAAACTCCCTTATCTACTGGGTGAAAAACCACAGTGTGCCATCACAGCAGCAAGATTTGTGACCTGTTGCCAAAAGAAAAGGGCAACCAGTGAAGAACAAACACCATTGTAAAAACAACCCATATTTATATTTGTTTCTTTTCCCTTTTGTACTTTAACTATTTGCACATTGTTACAACACTGTATATATACATAATATGACATTTGAAATGTCTTTATTCTTTTGGAACTTTTGTGAGTGTAATGTTTACTGTTAATTTGTTATTGTTTATTTCACTTCTGTTTACTATCTATTTCACTTGCTTTGGCAATGTAAACATATGTTTCCCATGCCAATAAATACCCATTGAATTGAGAGAGAGAGAGAGAGAGAGAGAGAGAGAGAGAGAGAGAAAGACAGAGAGAGAGAGAGAGAGAGAGAGAGAGAGAGAGAGAGAGAGAGAGAGAGAGAGAGAGAGAGAGAGAGAGAGAGAGAGAGTGAGATAACGTTTTCATCACGATCCAGTGGGAGGACCTTCTCTTCAGAAGCTAAATATAGTCAGGGGCCTAGAGAGAGCTACTCCTACCTGGCCTGCTCTGATCGTACAGTATGTGTGTGTGTGTGTTCGTTTGTGTGTGTGTACACGTTTTACTATACCAGAAATCTTCACAAAAATAGTAAACCAACTAAAATAAAATAAAAGTGAGGACATTTAGCTGGTTCTTACTTGTAAAAAGGCTATTTTAGGCTTAGGGGTTAGTGGTTAGGGTTAGGGTAAGGTTTACGGGTTAGTGGTTAGGGTTAGGGGTTATGGAAAATAGGATTTTGAATGGGAATCAGTTGCTGGTCCCCAAAAAGTCCTCACAAGAATAGTAAGACATACCTGTGTGTGTGTGTGTGTGTGTGTGTGTGTGTGTGTGTGTGTGTGTGTGTGTGTGTGTTTGTGTGTGTGTGATTATAGTTGTTAAAAAAATAAATAAAAATAAATAAATTAACCTGAACCATAACGAGGAGGAACAGAATAGTTAATCAAGACCAGATACCGAGGAGGAGCAGGATGGTTAATCAAGACCAGATACCGAGGAGGAGCAGGATGGTTAATCAAGACCAGATACCGAGGAAGAGCAGGATGGTTAATCAAGACCAGATACCGAGGAAGAGCAGGATGGTTAATCAAGACCAGATACCGAGGAAGAGCAGGATGGTTAATCAAGACCAGATACCGAGGAGGAGCAGGATGGTTAATCAAGACCAGATAATGAGGAACAGGATGGTTAATCAAATCAAATCAAATCAAATGTTATTTGCCACATGCGCCGAATACAACAGGTGTAGACATTACCGTGAAATGCTTACTTACAGCCCTTAACCAACAATGCATTTATTTTTTAATAAAAAATTAAAATAAAACAACAAAAATAAAAAAGTGTTGAGAAAAAAACAGCAGAAGTAAAATAAAATAACAGTATGGAGGCTATATACAGGGGGGTACCGATGCAGAGTGAATATGCGGGGGCACCGGCTAGTTGAGGTAGTTGAGGTAATATGTACACGTGGGTAGAGTTAAAGTGGACAGTGCATAAATAATTCACAGAGTAGCAGCAGCGTAGGATGGGGTGGGGGGCAGTGCAAATAGTCGGGTAGCCA
>NW_025534149.1:0-32500 GCF_020615455.1 Coregonus clupeaformis
TGGAGTGATGACCTGATTCATAAATACTCCAACAGAATATCAAGGTGTATCAATCGATCAATCACAAAAGTTAAACGATGCTTTACAGTAACCCGACCGGGACCCACAAAGAGCAAGTAAAAGCACAGTTACAAGGAAAAACTCCCTAGAAGGAATTAAGTAAAAACGTCTCTTTACCCGAGTAAACCTCTAACGCTAATCTCTTTACCTGAATTTCACTCTCTGACTCCTCCTCCGTGTGGTTGAGAGACCTGGATCTGGTCAGGGAGGCCTTCTCAACTCTGTACAGCACATTCACTGCTCTGGCTGACGTACCGCTAGGCTCCTTCTCCTTCTCCCACTGTAGTTTATTAAACATCAGAGTGGAGAGTCCGTTGGCCCCTCTCCCCTTAGGTGACCCTGGGGCGCTGGTGGCTCCACCTGGAGTCTCTCCCCTGGCCCCATCTGACGGCCGAGGCAGGGCTGGAGTGGTCCGATTGATCTGAGTGACGCTGTCGTCTGCTGTCCACGCCGCCTCCGGTCCTCAGGGGCTATTCTCCCTCTCCTAGGCCCAGCTCGGCTCATCTGCTGGGGTCTGTCGAACTGGTTGATAAGGCCTCCTACGGAGGAGATGGGGCTCTGTGTCCACTGAGTTTGAGGGATCTCCCGGGGACGTTGGTGACCTCGTTTTGGAGGGCTTAGTAAGGTGGCCAAAGAAGAGTGGTGGAGAGCCGGGGCCGAGACACGGGGCAGGGCCTGGGGCATTGGGTCTGGGTGGTGGAAGAGACAGGGGTGGGGGCCCTCTCTACACCCCCAGCAGGCAGCGGGCTCCTGGCTGGTCCTGGTCTAGACCCTTCAGTCTGGATCAGGGTGGCGTTCCTGTCTCACTCTGGAGACCCCATGGCGAGATGTCCCGGCCTAGGGACAGAGGCTGTCTGAGTGGGGGGAACAGAGAGTCTTCGGGTGGAGGAGAAGAGGAGGGGGCTGAGGCTGTCCCTGTCTGGGGCGTAGGGTTTCAGCAGCTCTGGGTGTCTCTGGAAGTTCAACACCGTCTTAGACGTCGGCATTGGTCCTCTGTGACTGCTGTAAATGTGACTCCTGGAAGTCGAACATGGACGCGGTGGACGCCAGCATGAGTCCTCTGTGACTCCCTACCCTTCCTAACCTCAGTCAGAGAACAGCCAAGAGCATACTTCCCCTGGTGGTTGGAAAGTCTGCGCTCCACATAGGGACTACCTAATGGAGATGGCCTATCATTCACCATGGAGGCGTAATCAGACTGGCTGTGGGCGTTGACAGACACTTCCTGGTGGTCCCAGTTCCTGCTGTAGCTCTCCAGGCCACCAGATGGCAGAGATGCTCTACTATCCCCGTTGTTCAATACAACGTAAGGAAGACCCCCCAATCCCCTGGACTTGTATCCTCACCCCAAACATGCTGCTGTCACTGTAAGGGCGAGGGCTGCCTCTGGGACCAGGTCCGGGCTGCTGCATGTTGTAGCCATGTTGTATTCTACTGAAGTCTGGAGAAGAGCTACTCGCTCCGTGTCTGTGAGACTCCATTCATGCCTCCCGAGTGGCGCAGTGGTCTAAGGCTGTGCCACTAGAGATCCTGGTTCGTATCCAGGCTCTGTCGTAGCCGGCCGCGACCGGGAGACCCATGGGGCGGCGCACAATTGGCTCAGAGTCGTCCAGGGTAGGGGAGGGAATGGCCGGCAGGGATGTAGCTCAGTTGGTAGAGCACGGCGTTTGCAACGCCAGGGTTGTGGGTTTGATTCCCACGAGGGGCCAGTATATAAAATAATGTATGCACTCACTAACTGTAAGTCGCTCTGGATAAGAGCGTCTGCTAAATGACTAAAATGTAAAAACTTAGAGACAACGTTGTGTGGTGGTTGTGTGTTTGCTGGGTCCACACTAGTCCTGAATGAACAGAGGACCTCCCTCAGAACTGAAGAGGTTCACAGCTATAAAGGCGCAAATACAACACATTAGAAGCTGATTGTTCATTAGTTGACTAACCATCACCAAGGCTCTTCTTAACCTGGAGGCTCCAATAACCACCCTGTCTTTACAACAGTTTACCCCAGGGGAAAAACACATCACTTTCTGTGGCATCAGGTGGATGAGGCGACTGTTTACAAAACAGAGACGAGTCATGTGGACCAACTGACAATGACATCCCAAGAGCCTCTGATGTCACTCAGACAGCTGTACTAACCAGCAAGCATACAGACAGAGAAAACACCAACATCACATTGACATAGAAAACAGTTTATTCAGTGTGCTAACAGTGTAACTATTGTATACAGGACACTACTGCTGCATGACGACCACCACTGGCTGTGGTCGCTCCGACCAGACTGTCATCGTCTACAGTGGATGACATGATTATGAGAGAAAATCAGTTATTGAACAAAAAAAATACACACACAGGTTTGTTTTATAACAATGTACATTGTTATTGAAATAAACAACATGCAAAAGCACTGTAATATAGGTGACAGTTGTTACCTTGTTACAGCCCACTGGGCACCGATGTCAGTTCACCATCTAGGTTTTGTTTTACATTTGGTTGAGTTGTTAACTATTGTGAATTCAACGTGAAATCAACAAACAAAAAAATTTCACCATGTCATTGGATTTACAGGTGAAGTTGGAAGTTTACATACACCTTAGCCAAATACATTTAAACTCACTTCACAATTCCTGACATTTAATCCTAGTAATGATTCCCTGTCTTAGGTCAGTTAGGATCACCACTTTATTTTAAGAATGTTTCAGGTAGCCTTCCACAAGTTTCCCACAAAAAGTAGGGTGAATTTTGGCCCATTCCTCCTGACAGAGCTGGTGTAACTGAGTCAGGTTTGTAGGCCTCCTTGCTCGCATACGCTTTTTCAGTTCTGCCCACACATTTTCTATAGGATTGAGGTCAGGGCTTTGTGATGGCCACTCCAATACCTTGACTTTGTTGTCCTTAAGACATTTTGCCACAACTTTGGAAGTATGCTTGGGGTCATTGTCCATTTGGAAGACCCATTTGCGACCAAGCTTTAACTTCCTGACTGATGTCTTGAGATGTTGCTTCAATATATCCACATAATTTTCCTTCCTCATGATGCCATCTATTTTGTGAAGTGCACCAGTCCCTCCTGCAGCAAAGCACCCCCACAGCATGATGCTGCCACCCCCGTGCTTCACGGTTGGGATGGTGTTCTTCGGCTTGCAAGCTTCCCCTTTTTCCTCCAAACCTAACGATGGTCATTATGGCTAAACAGTTCTATTATTGTTTCATCAGACCAGAGGACATTTCTCCAAGAAGTACGATCTTTGTCCCCATGTGCAGTTGCAAACCGTAGTCTGGCTTTTTAATGGCAGTTTTGGAGCAGTGGCTTCTTCCTTGCTGAGCGGCCTTTCAGGTTATGTCGATATAGGACTCGTTTTACTGTGGATATAGATACTTTTGTACCAGTTTCCTCCAGCATCTTCATAAGGTCCTTTGCTGTTGTTCTGGGATTGATTTGCACTTTTCGCACCAAAGTACGTTAATCTCTAGGAGACAGAACGCGTCTCCTTCCTGAGCGGTATGACGGCTGCATGGTCCCATGGTGTTTATACTTGCATACTATTGTTTGTACAGATGAACGTGGTACCTTCAGGTGTTTGGAAATTGAGGTCTTGGCTGATTTATTTAGATTTTCCCATGATGTCAAGCAAAAAAGTAGGCCTTGAAATACATCCACAGGTACACCTCCAATTGACTCAAATGATGTCAATTAGCCTATCAGAAGCTTCTAAAGCCATGACATAATTTTCTGGAATTTTCCAAGCTGTTTAAAGGCACAGTCAATTTAGTGTATGTAAACTTCTGACCCACTGGAATTGTGATACAGTGAATTATAAGTGAAATAATCTGTCTGTAAACAATTGTTGGAAAAATTACTTGTGTCATGCACAAAGTAGATGTCCTAACCGACTTGCCAAAACTATAGTTTGCTAACAAGAAATTTGTGGAGTGGTTGAAAAACGAGTTTTAATGACTCCAACCTAAGTGTATGTAAACTTCCGACTTCAACTGTAGGTTAAAAGTTAAGGTGAAAAAAAAATACAAAATGACTTTTTGCAAATCCACTGAGTTTTCCACGTTGATTCAACGTCTTCACTTTGATTTGGGGGATTGAAATGACGTGGAAACAACATTAAACCAGTTTTTGCCCCGTGGGAGTACACTTCTTTAATGAAAATAAATAGAACATAACGTTTTTAATTAACCAATATCAAAAATGTGTCTACTTTATCAACATATATTTGTACGATTGTAATTAAAGACAAAGGATATATGCATGGATAATCGTCTGCGCAGTTTTACCAGCCGATAATAAAACACCACTCTCCCTTTACTAGCGCATCATACGTGATGTTCTTGAACGATAAAATAGCCTACCCAGGCAATGCCAAAACGAGAATCACTTTATGAAGCACTAACTGTGCAATTGGTTCGAGTAACAGTTAGACAGTTTAGAAAAGTGTTCCTGTGCGCAAATCTGTGTGATTTTCTTACCTAAATTCGCGTATTTCTGTTAAAGTAGTGCCTGGCTGAAGTGAGTGTTGTGGGAGCTGTTTTATAGCGCTCGGCATTCCCCCTCCCCATTCCAGTCTCTATTCACAACTACGTGTTCCCCCTAGCGGAATTGTCCAGCCATTCACCAAATGGCGCAGGTGTTCATCGTCATCATTATCATTAACTCCTCGAATTATACATACCGTATGTCTTTTCTGAGAATCTTTTTCCGGAAAAATAAGAAATACTTCTGATATCTTAAAAAACATTTTTCGCTACATCATTTTATGGTTTACATTTACTGTAGATGACATATGTGACGCTCATCAACATAACAGTACATAACTGAAAGCTATGGGTTTTACAAAGACATCCCCCATTATGGAACTCTCCAATATACACTGGATTGTTTAGGGCATCATTATTTACAGTGTCCGTTAAAATATGTGACATAAACAATTTTTTTTTTTTTAATTAAAGATCTGTAATTCAGATATTATTAGTAATTGTAGAAAATATAAACTACAAAAAGTTAGTAACAAGTATTCAATATTTTCAATTAAAGTATTAATCCATCTGTAGCTAAGCAAAATGTGCATTTAGCTCCAAAAATTTGGACTCTGCCTAAGCACTAGCTTGTACATACAACTAAAAGGCTCTGCATGGTCAATCCGACATCTGCAGTGGCCGTGCAGCATTTACAGTGATACGGTCTCTGCAGAAGTCAGGGCGTTCACACTTCTTGCGCTTCACTTTGCGGAGCAGAGTAGAACTGTTGTGAAGGAAGTTGTCAAGGAAGTGAGTTTTGTGTTTATGCAGGACCTCCCGCCCTCACCTACCGTCAACCAATCATGGTAAATGTGGAGCTATATGGAGCCCTCTGCGTTGTTTAAAACATTTGGGAGGCGCACAGTGATGTGGTACGGAGATCGATTTGGCCACTGCAAGCCTCCGGAGGCTCCACCATTGCCTCACACCCTCCGCACAGAACCTCCAGATCATATTGCTGGAGCAAGCATAAATTGGATCAGCCTTAAAGACAATTTATGCTTGATCTGGCATGCGGCCCAGAGGCTCCATTTGGAGGGCGTGACTCAATTGCGGTGCCTCCGGAGGCTTGCGGAGGCCAAATTGAGCTCCGTACGGCGATGCCATGCGCCTCCCAAATGTTGTAACAATGCGGAGTGATCCGCACAGCTCCATATAGTTCTGCATTGACATGATTGGTTGACGGTAGGTGGGGTGGTACATCCTGTATAAACACAAACTCACTTCCTTGCCAACTTCCTTGACAACAAAAAAAAACGTTGACGAAAGGCTATCAGAACAAGTTCACAAATAAAAAAAAATATTTACGATACCTCGTGTAGGGATTTCAAAGACACGATAATTAGTTTGAACTCCTGGAAAGAGATCGGGGCGGTAATGGGGATATATGTAGTAAAGAGGTCAATGGAATGCTGGAGGATAGAAGGATGCTGAATTGGCAAACATTCAACAAATCTGATCGAACAAAGTGGATATTTGCCAAATTCGTCATGATTGATGTATTGTAACAGGCCCACAATGTGGTTACTAAAATCCGATTTGGATATATTTGGCAGTTTTTCGTTGCATAACATTTAGAAGTTACATAATTTTATGGCAGGTGTGTGGGTTCGTTTCCCACGGGGGACCAGTATGAGAAAAAAAAAATTATGCACTCACTAACTGTAAGTCGCTCTGGATAAGAGCATCTGCTAAATGACTAAAATGTAAAATGTAAAAAATGTAAGTTGTCCCTTTTCAGGTTTAGAAAAAGTGACTGCTAAATGCTAACTCCCATTCGTATAAGCTGGTAGCATAGCTAGCATACAGAAATCGGTGGTGGTAGTCAAAGTAGTTTTTAACTGTAATGCAGTTGGTTGATGATGATGATGACATGAACATGTATTGGGGTTGACATCAATACAAGCATTATACTCTTCAACAAAGTGTGAAATACACATGTTAACAATAGGCACATTTTGCTTGGGGGGCGATGGGGAGATTCGGGATGGAGACGCAGCCTTTTTTACCTCATGCTATCTTGGCTGAGCTCCTATGTCAAACACTGGGAAACAGATGCCAACATCTCAGAGGAGGTAAGGTCCTGTCTTTTCGTTTAGCCAGTTGCTTGTAATTCGCTGGATGGCTATAGAGATTAGCCCTGATTCACTACGAGTGGTGCGGTTCAGACCAATTTATTGGATGCGTATGACAGCTCCTCGAAGCTCAACAACTATGAATGCTCTGACTTCTGCGGAGGCTGCATTGCAGTAAATGCTGTACGGCAGAGGAGAGTAAAAATATGAAATAAACGTTGTTTTACACAAGACAGTGCTTTGTTTTTTTTTCTTTCACTGTACTAACGAATATAAAACATATTGTACAAAACATTTGCTGGTTACAAGTAAGTTTAGGCACAGGTGAAAGTCGATCAGGAGGGTCAGGAGGAAATTGTCACTACTATCATGGTTAATTAGCTGCTGCAACACTTTTCCCATACACCGAAAAACCTTCAGTTTCTTCACTACCGGGTCCTAGAGATAACACTGAACGTCATTGGATGGTCTTTCACCATCTGGAGATGATCCTCCTACTTCACTTCATCTGTAGAAAGAAAGAAAAATGGGTTGTAATGTTCTCACAATATGGATTATTCAACTTGGATCAACACCATAGAAGAAGAAGAAGAAGAAGAACAAGAACAAGAAGAAGAAGAAGAAGAAGAAGAGATATTTGTACTGTACCTGTTTTAGGTGTTTAGAGATGATGTCCCATGGGGTTAGCTGCCTCTAGTCCAGGATGTAGTGATGCCTGGTGTTGATGCAGGCCCTGGGCGTCCGTTAACCCAGCTGACGTATTCTCCTGCTCCCTCCTCCTCAGACAGGCTGCCTTAGGGTTCAGGTTACGCTCTAGAGGTAGCAGATCACACGGACATCAACATTAGTACTGTCCCATAGACCAGCCAGGGAACCAGGACATCAACATTAGTACTGTCTCGTAGACCAGACAGGGAACCAGGACATCAACGTTAGTACTGTCTCATAGACCAGGACAGAAACGTTAGACTGTCTCATAGACCAGCCAGGGAACCAGGACATCAACGTTAGTACTGTCTCATAGACCAGCCAGGGAACCAGGACATCAACGTTAGTACTGTCTCATAGACCAGCCAGGGAACCAGGACATCAACGTTAGTACTGTCTCATAGACCAGCCAGGGAACCAGGACGTATCCTCTTCTACGCAGCCCCTCCCATCGATTCATGTTCCACTGTAGTGAAGTCCTTACTCATTCAACCTTTATTTATACAGGTTATTAGATAATAACTATATTTCTATATTTTCTTAATCTCCTTCTCAATCTTATTGGAAGAGAAGACACAATGTCCCTCTCCTCAGACCTTCTCCTCCAATGTGTTTTGAGAAGGAGCCGAGGAGAGAGAATGCGAGGAAAGATTCATTAAGAAATAGCCATAATCTATTTTGCAAGAGAGACCTGTTCAAGATGGCAGCAGTACTGACCTCTGACTTGTTGTTCCAGACTAAGTATTACAGCCACGGCCTGGTGTAAGACAAGCAGCTTGGTCTGAGGCTTCTCGCTCTTCAGGTGCAGCTGTGTCATGTGACCCAGCTCTTTGAACGCATCGTTGATGTCACGGACCCGAAGGCGCTCGCGGGCGTTGTTAGCCATCCGCCGCTCCCGCTCCCGCTCAGCCCTCTGCTCTGGACTCAGGTTATCCTCGTCCTCATGGATGCTGCTGAAAGGGAGAAAATAAAGTGGGGGTTGGTACTAGAATTGGCAGTTGCTATGTGGCGCCCTCTGGTGGGAATTTTTTGAACACTTTGGATATTTTAGTGGGGTTGAGTTGGAACTACAGGAACTATCTCTTCTTCTGATCATAAAATTTTTTTATCTAGTTGAATATTGAATTCATTACCAGTTTTTACCACTCAAACAGATAGATAGGCAGCTACCCAGCCAGCAGGCAAAGCTTGTTGAAATTATGTCATAACAACTATTTCCCCCGCTGGGTAGAGGGAGAATAGCTATAATAATAATTATATCTTGCCAACTCTGACAAGACAGCACAAACTGATCTGGGATCAGGCTAGAGGCAGATAAAGAGAGCATAAAGCTGATCTGAGACCAGGCTAGAGGCAGAGAGACAGAGTATAAAGCTGATCTGGGACCAGGCTAGAGGCAGAGAGAGAGAGTATAAAGCTGATCTGGGACCAGGCTAGAGGCAGAGAGACAGAGAGGATAAAGCTGATCTGGGACCAGGCTAGAGGCAGAGAGACAGAGAGGATAAAGCTGATCTGGGACCAAGCTAGAGGCAGAGAGACAGAGAGGATAAAGCTGATCTGGGACCAGGCTAGAGGCAGAGAGACAGAGAGTATAAAGCTGATCTGGGACCAGTCTAGAGGCAAAGAGACAGAGAGTATAAAGCTGTTTTTTGCTGTCCTCACCTGGTCATGCTGTCTCCTTGTGTCTTGTGTGACTCGTTCTCCTCGTCGGAGCGCTGGCTGTGGCTGTCAGAGCTGTGTCTGTGACCCTGCTGGTTGTGATGGCTGTGATGAAGCTCATACTGCTCAACATCCTCCAGACCCTCCAACTTCAGCTCCAAGCCACCTAGTCCTGCCGGGAGACCCGCTACGAAGGAGCGGCCATTTTTATTCAGTGAACGGCTCTGGAGCGCAGGGTGGTTGTTGTTGTTCAGATTGACAGCCTCTACCTGTACACACACAAGATAATAGGTGGCATAAATATACACATACACTACATGGCCCTTCAAATGAGTGGATTCGGCTATTTCAGCCACACCCGTTGCTGACAGGTGTATAAAATCAAGCACACAGACATGCAATCTCCATAGACAAACATTGGCAGTAAAATGGCCCGTACCGAAGAGCTCAGTGACTTTCAATGTGGCACCGTCATAGGATGCCACCTTTCCAACAAGTAAATTTGTAAATGTTCTGCCCTGCCAGAGCTGCCCCGGTCAACTGTAAGTGCTGTTATTGTGAAGTGGAAACGTCTAGGAGCAACAACGGCTCAGCCGTGAAGTGGTAAGCCACACAAGCTCACAGAACAGGACCGCCGAGTGCTGAAGCGCGTAGCGCATAAAAATCGTCTGTCCTCGGTTGCAACACTCAGTTCTAAACTGCCTCTGGAAGCAACGTCAGCACAATAATTGTACGTCGGGAGCTTCATGAAATGGGTTTCCATGGCCGAGCAGCCGCACACAAGCCTAAGATCACCATGCGCAACGCCATGCGTCGGCTGGAGTGGTGTAAAGCTCGCCGCCATTGGACTCTGGAGCAGTGGAAACGTGTTCTCTGGAGTGGTGAATCACGCTTCACCAACTGGCAGTCCGACGGTCGAATCTGGGTTTGGCGGATGCCAGGAGAACAGTACCTGCCGGAATGCATAGTGCCAACTGTAAAGTTTGGTGGAGGGGGAATAATGGTCTGGGCTAGGCCCCTTAGTTCAAGGGAAGGGAAATCTTAACGCTACAGCATACAGCCCGAACAGGATGCTCTCAATTGTGCATCTGTAAAAGTTTCTGAGGGTCTTAAGGGCCAAGCCGAATTTCTTCAGCCTCCTGAGGTTGAAGAGGCGCTGTTGCGCCTTCTTCACCACACTGTCTGTGTGGGTGGACCATTTCAGATTGTCAGTGATGTGTACACCGAGGAACTTGAGGCTTTTCCACCTTCTCCACGTTGAGGGAGAGGTTATTTTCCTGGCACCACTCCGCCAGGGCCCTCACCTCCTCCCTGTAGGCTGCCTCGTCATTGTTGGTAATCAAGCCTACTACTGTTGTGTCGTCTGCAAACTTGATGATCGAGTTGGAGGCACGCTTGGCCACGCGGTCATGGGTGAACAGGGAGTACAGGAGGGGGCTGAGCACGCACCCTTGTGGGGCCCCAGTGTTGAGGATCAGTGAAGTGGAGATGTTGTTTCCTACCTTCACCACCTGGGGGCAGCCCGTCAGGAAGTCCAGGACCCAGTTGCACAGGGTGGGGTTCAGACCCAGGGCCCCAAGCTTAATGATGAGCTTGGAGGGTACTATGGTGTTGAAGGCTGAGCTATAGTCAATAAACAGCATTCTTACATAGGTATTCCTCTTGTCCAGATGGGATAGGGCAGTGTGCAGTGCAATGGCGATTGCATGGTCTGTGGATCTATTGGGGCGGTAAGCAAATTGAAGTGGGTCTAGGGTGTCAGGTAAGGTAGATATGATATGATCCTTAACTAGCCTCTCAAAGCACTTCATGATGACAGAAGTTAGTGCTAGGGGGCAATAGTAATTTAGTTCAGTTACCTTTTCTTTCTTGGGTACAGGAACAATGGTGGACATCTTCAAGCAAGTGGGGACAGCAGACTGGGATAGGGAGAGATTGAATATGTCCGTAAACACTCCAGCCAGCTGGTCTGCGCATGCTCTGAGGACGCGGCTAGGGATGCCGTCTGGGCCGGCAGCCTTGCGAGGGTTAACACGCTTAAATCTCTTTTTCACATTGACCACGGAGAACGAGAGCCCACAGTCCTTGGGAGTGGGCTGCGTCGATGGCACTGTGTTATCCTCAAAGCGGGCGAAGAAGGTTTGTATTCAACCATATTCCCAGTCACCTTGCCATGGTTTTCAGTTTTGCGCGAATGCTGCCATCTATCCACAGTTTCTGGTTTGGGTAGGTTTTAATAGTCACAGTGGGAACAACATCCCCTATACACTTCCTGATGAACTCAGTCACCGTGTCCGTGTATACGTCAATGTTATTCTCAGAGGCTACCCGGAACATATCCCAGTCCGTGTGATCAAAACAATCTTTAAACATGGATTCCGATTGGTCAGACCAGCGTTGAATAGACCTTAGCACGGGTACTTCCTGTTTGAGTTTCTGCCTATAGGAAGGGAGGAGCAAAATGGAGTCGTGATCTGATTTGCCGAAGGGAGAGCGGGGGAGGGCCTTGTAGGCCTTTCGAAAGGGGGAGTAGCAGTGGTCGAGTGTTTTACCAGAGCGACTACTACAGTCAATGTGTTGATAGAACTTTGGTAGCGTTTTCCTCAAATGTGACCAACCGCCTTGATTCGGTTTTATGTAGCAAAATTTGAAATTGTGTTTTTTACATTGGAAAAAAAGCAGAGACACAGAGCTACAAAATGGTATATCATACACTGCATTTAATGGAACAATGGGAAAGTAATTCTGCTTTGAATGTTGATAAACTTGTAGTCTCACTTTTGAGAAAATGGCCTTTGAATGTTTTGGTACCTAGTGAAGAGCTTTTCTTTATCTACACCCATTCAGCATCGTTCACACCCTCTTAAGCTTTAGCCCCACCCATCTCGTTTCGCTCTCGGAGCGTTCAGAGCGCACACTTGACGCTCTGGCCGATAAGTAAGGTTGATCCGAGTGTTCTGACCTCACAACGGTAGTCAAGCACCCAAGCTAACTGGCTAACATTGGCTAGCTTGCTATTTACTTTCAGACACAAAATTGGGATTATGGTTCATTGTTTACCTCTGGATAACATGAAAACAGCCTAACCAGCTCTGCTGGCAACAATTTAATGACACCTTTTTGCCGACGTTTACTGACAATGGCCATATTCAACGGGTGTTGTGCGTTCGTAAATTCATCAGTTATTCTGCGCTCTGGCATACTCAGATTGAATTTACGAACGCACCCGAAATGGTTACTTGCATAGTGGAGTCTTTTGTTAAGATATGTAGCTAGCTAGCTAGGTAAACAACGTGTAAGATCATACACGTCACGTAACGTTAGCAAGCGAGCCAGCCAGCTAACGTTAGCTAGCTAGCTAAACAATGTCCCAAAATCCCAACTCATGACGTTACTACCCTGCATGAATCTGCTGGTAGCTAACCAACCAGGTTCGATGTTAGCTAGCTAACATTAGGCTCTAACTAGCCAAGCAAATGGCTCTGAGACACGAATAATAACATCATACACGTAACGTTAGCTAGCGAGCCAGCCAGCTAACGTTAGCTAGTTAAACAATGAACCATAGTGCTAACTCATGACGTTACTACCCTGACGAATCTGCTTGTAGGTAACCAACCATGTTCAATGTTAGCTAGCTAACATTAGGCTCTAACTAACCAAGCAAACGGCTCTGAGATATGAATAATAACATCATACACGTAACGTTAGCTAGCGAGCCAGCCAGCTAACGTTAGCTAGTTAAACAATGAACCATAATCCTAACTCATGACTTTACTACCCTGCATGAATCTGCAGGTAGCTAACCAACCAGGTGCAATGTTAGCAAGCAAATGGCTCTGATATACAAATAATAAGATCATACACGTAACCTTAACTAGCGAGCCAGCCAGCTAATGTTAGCTAGCTAGCTAACATTACACTTGAAATGAAACCACTTTCTGTCAAAATTAGAAACGTGTAATATCTGAAAATGTAGCTAGCTAGACTATCTTACCCGTATACATCATGCATGATGGACGCGTCTCCCTGTCACGGATGTCATGGTTGCCCTTAGTTTGAAGATGTAATCCGGAGACAGGTGTTATCTCCATCTCTTTAGCTATCATACTCTAATTCCACCGATTTCAAAACTCGATCCTCCAGAAAGTGGAGATCAACACTTATGCAGCTCCACTACACGATACATTTAAAAAAAAGCAGTGTTAGACAGGATTACCTACACATAATGACCAGCTCAAATAGACAGAAGCCTTCTATATGGCAGACCAATCCGAACTCCTCTCTCGGCATGTCCAGCCCACTCATTATCTCAGCCAATCATGGCTAGTGGGAAGGTTGCTGTCTTTTTCTGTGGCTTAACCAACTAGGATCGTAATTTAACAATTTTATTTATATTTACAGATTGCATACAAGTTTATTATTAAGGCACATGAAAGTTCACATGTTCCAGAAGGCATTTCTGCCAAGAAACACATTTTGATTTAAAAAAAGGTTTATGTTCAAATGGCTCTCCTGTGAAGTAGTGACCCGCGACATACGCCTTAGTTTCCTGAAACAAGTCACAAATTTGCTTTGTTAAAATCCCCAGCTACAATAAATGCGGCCTCAGGATATGTGGTTTCCAGTCGTGGTATCGGCTTGAGGGGGAATATACACGGCTGTGACTATAACCGAAGAGAATTCTCTTGGGAGGTAATACGGTTGGCATTTGATTGTGAGGTATTCTAGGCTGGGTGAACAAAAGGACTTGAGTTTCTGTATGTTATCACAATCACACCATTAGTAGTTAATCATGAAACATACACCACTGCCTTTCTTCTTCCCGGAGAGTTCTTTATTCCTGTCTGCGCGATGTACTGAGAACCCAGCTGGCTGTATGGACGGGGACAGTATATCCGGAAAGAGCCATGATTCCGTGAAACAGAGTATGTTACAGTCCCTGATGTCTCTCTGGAAGGAGATCCTCGCCCTGAGTTCGTCTACTTTATTGTCCAGAGACTGAACATTAGCGAGTAATGTACTCGGAAGCGGTGGATGGTGTGCACGCCTCCTGAGTCGGAGTAGAAGTCCACTCCGAATACCTCTTCTCCGCCGACTGCATCTTGGAACAGTTACCGCCGCTCTGATATCCAAAAGTTATTTCCGGCTGTATGTAATAAGAGAATAAATAATAACACAAAAAACGTTCTGAGCTAATAACGTAAGAAATAACACACAAAAAAACAAAATACTGCAAAAGTTGCTTAGGAGCTAGAAGCAGAGCTGCCATGTCTGTCGCCGCTATCTTGCGGCTGAATGGAAGCAAGACCCCGCAGCAATGGCTCAACATCTAGTGGAAAACCTTCCCAGAAGAGTGGAGGCTGTCATAGCAGCAAAGGGGGGGGGACCAACTCTATATCAATGACCATGATTTTGGAATGAGATGTTCGACGAGCAGGTGTCCACATACTGTTGGTCATGTAGTGTATTTCATTATCATCTACTTAGTGGGGAAACAGTCAATATAAAAAATACTTTACACATACGTTGCCTTCAACGTATGGGCGGCAGGTAGCTTAGTGGTTAAGAGCGTTGTGCCAGTAACCGAAAGGTCACTGGTTCTAATCCCCGAGCCGACTAGGTGAAAAATCTGTCGATGTGCCCTTGAGCAAGGCACTTAACCCTAATTGCTCTGGATAAGAGCGTCTGCTAAATGTAACATTTCCTTGACGCTACCCCCAATGACAAATAGGTAACTAAACCAACAACCTTCCATTTTCCACAAATAGATCTGTTTCTCTCACAGAATGAATTGGATCAGAGAAAAATCCCAATCCCTCCCTCATAACTCCCCTAAACATACCCTTAATTCCTTTCAGGAATGATTCATTTTTAAACTGACACATATCCCTGGAAAATAAAAAGTGACTGAATGAATTGAATAGCCCTCCTGGAGATTAGAGTAAACGGCCTCATATCCTCTTAATGTAATGTAGGCCTACTCTCATTACTCTGTCCTCTGTCTGAGTAGGCCTAACACACAGACCAGGGTTAAAAAAGTATTTGTTTTCTTTCAAACACTTTAAGCATTTGATTGAGCCTGCCTGGAGTGTCAGACGGGCAGGGTTTGCACTTTTTGGAACTATTCTATTGGCTCCACTATACCAGGCAATATCAATCAAGCGCAGTTAGAATATTTGAGAGAAAACAAATGCTATTTGAACCCAGGTCTGACACTGCTGTGTAAGTGTCATGGTGGAGGCAGTGCCCTTCCTTCTGTCCGTACCGTTACCTGGTCAGTATCCACACATAGATAGACTTTTCAGACCCGCAGCAAATTAAATTAAATGCGGCCTTCCCATTGTTCTCTATTTCCAGAACAAAAAACCCTCCCGCTATGGAAAATATGTCAGGAATGACAATGACATGTGGAAAATATGTCGAAATGACATGTGGAAAATATGTCAAAATGACATGTGGAAAATATGCGTACCATAGCTGGAGTGTGTCTGGTGTGATTGGTAGAGCAGTGGTGGCAGGGCACACACACACACACACATATTTCTGTTTTCTCAATGACATTCAATTAAGCATTGGGAAAAAAAACAGAAGTTTAAGTTTTTCCACCTGAGTCTGACCACAAGTCAGAGACCACCACTATGATGACACACCAAATGATGACCACCAATCAGAGACCACTATGATGACACACCAAATGATGACCACCAATCAGAGACCACTATGATGACACAACAAATGAGTTTGATGGATCCTTTTAGTCTTCTTCTAATGCCTCTTAAGGGGAAAGTCATCCAAAAGTAACTGAAAGTAATCAGATGATGTTACTGAGTTTGGGTAATCCAAAAATTACGTTACTGATTACAATTTTGGACAGGTAACTAGTAACTGTAACGGATTACATTTAGAAAGTTACCTACCAAACCAAACCCTGCACACACCCACACACACACACACACACACACACACACACACACACACACACACACACACACACACACACACACACCAATAGCCTTTCCCGGCACACTTCCCATACATAAAACAGACACAACCTGAAACACTTTCAAAAGTAATGAATGGGTCTCACCATGGCTGTGTCATGTGCTACGGTGGGTCTGTGTCCATGGTGTGCACCTGTTAGCGGGGTGCTGTGACTGTGTCCATGGTGTGCGCCTGTTAGCGGGGTGCTGTGACTGTGTCCATGGTGAGCCTGGTTCAACAGGCTGTGGATGTCAGAGGGCAGGCTGGGGATGGGTCCCGCCGCATGGTTATGCAGAACATAGATCACATCATCCAGTCTGTCTAGACGATCCTCCAACTGAGACTAGAGAGAGAGAGGAGGAGGGGAGGGAGGGAGTGAGGGGGTGTTATTGTTATGATGAGAATGAAACATTGCAGTGATTGAGGCTATAATAAAATAAGATATGTTTCAGATGAGTTGGATCAATTCAAAGACAGCAGCATTTACAAAAAAATTTGACTCCAGCAGACAAAATCAATGATAGAATGTGTGGGTACAGTATTTGAACAGTCTCCGTGACCTATCAAACTCGCAAAGATGATGTCACAGAGCTCCACGTCCTTACCAGCGATATAGGAGAAGACTCGTAGCTGGGGGAGAGAGACGCCTGAGCGGACGTGCGCCACTGGTTAGCTGGGGGACCAGTTGCAGACCCTGTGTGTGGAGATGGAGACCTGTCTGGTGTGGAGGAGTTTTCACTGCTGCTGGTGTAGTCAGGAGAATAGATCTGAACACAGACGGACAGAAGAGGAGAGGCGGAAAAGAAGAAGAAGAAGAAGAAGAAGAAGAAGAGGGGGAGATAGAGGATAAGAGAAAGAAGAAAGGTAGAGGAGGAGAGAGAAGGGAGAGAGAGGGGATAGAAGAGGGGGGGTAGAGGAGAGGTAGAGGAGGGGCGAAGGAAGGGGAGAAGGATGGATAGAGGAGGGGTAGAGAGGGATAGAGGAGGAGGAGGGATAGAGGAGAGGTAGAGAAGGGGTAGAGGAGGGGGAGGGATAGAGGAGAGGTAGAGAAGGGGTAGAGGAGGAGGAGGGGTAGGGGAGGAGGGGGGATAGATTAGGGAGGGATAGAGGAGGGGTAGAGGAGGAGGAGGGGTAGAGGAGGAGGAGGGGAAGAGGGGAGGGGTAGAGGAGGGGGAGAGGGGTAGAGGAGGAGGAGGGGGTAGGGAGTAGAGGGGTAGAGGAGGAGGAGGGGTGAGGAGGAGGGGTAGAGGAGGGGGTAGAGGAGGAGGAGGGGTAGAGGAGGAGGAGGGTAGAGGAGGAGGAGGGGTAGAGGAGGTGGGATAGAGGAGGGGTAGAGGAGGAGGAGGGGTAGAGGAGGGGGGGTAGAGGAGGAGGAGGGGGTAGAGGAGGAGGGGTAGAGAGGAGGAGGAGGGGTAGAGGAGGGGTAGAGGAGGAGGAGGGGGGGTAGAGGAGGAGGGGTAGGGGAGGAGGAGGAGGGGTAGAGGAGGGGTAGAGGGAGGAGGGAGGGGGTAGAGGAGGAGGGATAGAGGAGGGGTAGAGGAGGAGGAGGGGTAGAGTAGGGGGAGGGGAGGAGGAGGGGTAGAGGAGGAGGGGTAGAGGAGGAGGGGGGTAGAGGAGGAGGAGGGGGTAGAGGGGGGGGTAGAGGAGGAGGGGGGTAGAGGAGGGGGGGTAGAGGAGGGGTAGAGGAGGAGGAGGGGTAGAGGAGGGAGGAGGGGGGATAGAGGAGGGGTAGAGGAGGAGGGAGGAGGGGTAGAGGAGGAGGAGGGGGTAGAGGAGGGGGGTAGAGGAGGGGAGGGGGATAGAGGAGGGGTAGAGGAGGGAGAGGAGGGGATAGAGGAGGGGTAGAGGAGGGAGGGGTAGGGGAGGGTAGGAGGGGTAGGGGAGGGGGATAGGGGAGGGGTAGAGGAGGAGGAGGGGGGTAGAGGAGGGAGAGGAGGGGTAGAGGAGGGGTAGAGGAGGAGGAGGGGTAGAGGAGGTGGGATAGAGGAGGGGTAGAGGAGGAGGAGGGGTAGAGGAGGAGGAGGGGTAGAGGAGGGGTAGAGGAGGAGGAGGGGTAGGGGAGGGGTAGAGGAGGGGTAGGGGACCGTGAGTAGCAACTCCATGCATCATTATAAAAGCATCACTTGTCATTTCTCTGTGCGGTTTTACAACCACCACCTCAGTAGCGTGGCTCGTAACCCGAGCTGACTAAATAATGTTTGACTGGTTGGATAGACGGTCAACAAGCAGCCCAGCAGCATGGCCCAGGGCTGGGTTAATAATAACGGCATGCAGTGGTCTGTTGCACTAGGGACATTTCCCTATTTGTCATTGTGGCTAGAGAAAATGTCTCTTCACTTTGAAGTTGGCTTTGTAAGCAGTCGCAGTACGTACAGAAGCCAGTGCTTTCCCCAGGGCTGCTCCGGTCTGAGACCCTCCTGTAGCGGGGTTTCCTGTGGAGTTCTCTGAGCTGTCGGCTGACAGGGAGTGAGATGAAGCAGGGTCGTTACGGTGGAAGGTAGACATGGGAGGAAGACCCCTGTTCACCTCTACAGGTGAGACTGAATGGGGAGAATAGACCTGCAAAACAACCAAACATACACATGTTACATTTGTCTTGGTGACGGTGCAGCACTTTACAGTACATATATACACTGAGTGGACAAAACATCAGAAACATATTTCCATGACATAGACTGACCAGGTGAGTCCAGGTGACATCTATGATCCCTTATTGATGTCACTTGTTAAATCCACTTCAATCAGTGTAGATGAAGGGGAGGAGACGGGTTAAAGAAGGAAATATTAAGCCTTGAGACATGGATTGTGTACGTGTGCCATTCAGAGGGTGAATGGGCAAGACCAAATATTTGTGCCTTTGAACGGGGTATTGTAGTAGGTGCCAGGCACACCGGTTTGAGTGTGTCAAGAACTGCAACGCTGCTGGGTTTTTCACACTCAACAGGTTACTGTGTGTATCAAGAATGGTCCACCACCCAAAGGACATCCAGCCAACTTGACACAACTGTGGGAAGCATTAGAGTCAACATTGGAGTCAACAGGGGGCCAGCATCCCTGTGGAACGCGTTCAACACCTTGTAGAGTCCATGCCCACGACGAATTGAGGCTGTTCCGAAGGCAAAAGGGGGGTGCAACTCAATATTAGGAAGTTGTTCCTAATGCTTTGTATACTCAGTGTGTATACAGTATATTCCTACATATTTGTCCCAAACTTTCTGACTGTTTTTAATGTGTGTAATCATACGACAAATGAACTATTTACTTACCAGGTGATTATGTGATGGTTGCGGGTTACTGTAGCACCCTGATTGGTGGGCTGAAGACCCTCCCATTCCTCTGTAGCCAGTCTGATCCATCCCATTGGTGTTCCACGTGTCGGGTGAACTGTTGCTCGCCTGTTGTTCGCCGCAGGAGGAGGAGTGTGAGGAGGAGTCAGGGTTGAGGTCGTCGCGATGTGGAGATTGTTGATCGTAGACCTGAGAAGAAGAGGGGAAAAAACAGATAAATTAAAGATTGTGATCAACTAAACATCTATAATACTGAAACAATGACTTGGTCACTGGAAGAGATCATTGGCATTGTAGAGACCAGAGACCAAAAGTATGTATATAAGCACATAAACTATGAGTGGACAAAACATTATCTTTCCATGACATAGACTGACCAGGTGAATCCAGGAGAAAGCTATGATCCCTTATTGATGTCACTTGTTAAATCCACTTCAGTCAGTGTATATTGTGACGCCCCTCCCACTCTGTCTGCCGTATTCTCTCTTTGCTCTTGTTTCCTTATTAGGATGCCGGTGGGCGGAGTTGGGAGGGTCGTCAGCTACATGGGAAACACCTGGGCCGGGTGTGTCCCAGCATAAATGGACCTCTTCCACATTCATTGAAGAGACTCTCTCCAGGCAGATACTTTGACTTTGGTTGTGGTATTTTTGTGGCCTTTTTGGTTGTTTGCTTTGGCACCTCTCAACACTTTTCCATATTACATTTATGCATGCAAACACTCACTTACACTACTGATTACACACACCATTGTTATTTGATTTAGTTTACTTTAGTTAATAAATATATACTTTGAGTATTCCTTGTCTCCACGTGTCTCCCTTTTGTTACGAACTTGAGCCGGTTCGTGACAATATGAAGGGGAGGAGACGGGTTAAAGAAGGATTTTGAAGCCTTGAGACAATTGAGACATGGATTGTGTACGTGTGCCATTCAGCGGGTGAATGGGCAAGACAAAATATTTAAGTGCCTTTGAACGGGGGTATGGTAGTAGGTGCCAGGCGCACCGGTTTGTGTCAAGAACTGCAACGCCGCTGGGTTTTTCACGCTCAACAATTTCCAGTGTGTATCAAGAACGGACCACCACCCAAAGGACATCCAGCCAACTTTAAATCAAATCAAATTGTATTGGTCACATACACATATTTAGCAGATGTTATTGCGGGTGTAGCGAAATGCTTGTGTTCCTAGCTCCAACAGTGCAGTAGTATCTAACAATTCACAACAATACACACAAATCTCAAAGTAAAAGAATGTAATTAAGAAATATATAAATATTAGGACGAGCAATGTCAGAGTGGCATTGACTAAAATACAGTAGAATAGAATACAGTATATACATATGAGATGAGTAAAGCAGTATGTAAACATTATTAAAGTGGCCAGTGTTCCATTATTAAAGTGGCCAGTGATTCCATATCTATGTATATAGGGCAGCAGCCTCTAAGGTGCAGGGTTGAGTAACCAGGTGATATCCGGCTAGTGATGGCTATTTAACAGTCTGATGGCCTTGAGATAGAAGCTGTTTTTCAGTCTCTCGGTCCCAGCTTTGATGCACCTGTACTGACCTCGCCTTCTGGATGATAGCGGGGTGAACAGGCCGTGGCTTGGGTGGTTGATGTCCTTGATTATCTTTTTGGCCTTCCTGTGAAATCGGGTGCTGTAGGTGTCCTGGAGGGCAGGCAGTGTGTCCCCGGTGATGCGTTGGGCAGACCCCACCAGCCTCTGGAGAGCCCTGCGGTTGTGGGCGGTGCAGTTTCTGTACCAGGTTTCTGTACCAGGTTTCTGAGGCGCTGTTGCGCCTTCTTCGCCACACTGTCTGTGTGGGTGGACCATTTCAGATTGTCAGTGATGTGTACACCGAGGAACTTCTCCACTGCGGTCCTGTCGATGTGGATAGGGGCGTGCTCACTCTGCTGTTTCCTGAAGCCCACGATCCGCTCCTTCGTTTTGTTGAGAGAGAGGTTATTTTCCTGGCACCACTCTGCCAGGGCCCTCACCTCCTCCCTGTAGGCTGCTTTCGTCATTGTTGGTAATCAGCCCTACTACTGTTGTGTCGTCTGCAAACTTGATGACTGAGTTCGAGGCGTGCGTGGCCACGCAGTCATGGGTGAACAGGGAGTACAGGAGGGGGCTGAGTACGCACCCTTGTGGGGCCCCTGTGTTGAGGATCAGCGAAGTGGAGGTGTTGTTTCCTACCTTCACCACCTGGGGGCGGCTGTCAGGAAGTCCAGGACCTAGTTGCACAGGGCGGGGTTCAGACCCAGGGCCCCAAGCTTAATGATGAGCTTGGAGGGTACTATGGTGTTGAAGGCTGAGCTATAGTCAATAAACAGCATTCTTACGTAGGTATTCCTCTTGTCCAGGTGGGATAGGGCAGTGTGCAGTGCGATGTCAATTGCATCATCTGCGGATCTATTGGGGCGGTAAGCAAATTGAAGGTAAAGGTGATATGATCCTTAACTAGCCTCTCAAAGCACTTGATGATGACAGTGAGTGCTACCGGGTGGGCAGGCAGCAATGCGAGGGTTAACACGCTTAAATGTCTTACTCACTTCGGCCACGGAGAACGAGAGCCCACAGTCCTTGGGAGCGGGCCGCGTCGATGGCACCATGTTATCCTCAAAGCGGGCGAAGAAGGAGTTTAGTTTGTCCGGAAGCAAGACGTCGGTGTCCGCGACGTGGCTGGTTTTCCCTTTGTAATCCGTGATTGTCTGCAGACCCTGCCACATACGTCTCGTGTCTGAGCCGTTTGATTGCGACTCCACTTTGTCTCTGTACTGACGTTTTGCCTGTTTGATTGCCTTACGGAGGGAATAACTACACTGTTTGTATTCAAGCATATTCCCAGTCACCTTGCCATGGTTAAATGCAGTGGTTCGCGCTTTCAGTTTTGCGCGAATGCTGCCATCTATTCACGGTTTCTTGTTTGGGTAGATTTTAATAGTCACAGTGGGAACAACATCCCCTATACACTTCCTTATGAACTCAGTCACCGTGTCCGTGTATATGTCAATGTTATTCTCAGAGTTTACCCAGAACATATACCAGTCCGTGTGATCAAAACAATCTTGAAGCATGGATTTCGATTGGTCAGACCAGCGTTGAATAGACCTTAGCACGGGTACGTCCTGTTCAGCGTTTTTGCCTATAGGAAGGGAGGAGCAAAATGGAGTCGTGATCGGATTTGCCGAAGGGAGGGCGGGGGAGGGTCTTGTAGGCATCCCGGAATGGGGAATAGCAGTGGTCGAGTGTTTTACCAGAGCGAGTACTACATATGTGTTGATAGAACTTCGGTGGGGTTTTCCTCAAATTTGCTTTGTTAAAATCCCCAGCTACAATAAATGCGGCCTCAGGATATGTGGTTTCCAGTTTGCATAAAGTCCAGTGTAGTTCCTTGAGGGCCATCGTGGTATCGGCTTGAGGGGGAATATACACGGCTGGGACTACAATAAAAGAGAATTATCTTGGGAGGTAATACGGTCGGCATTTGATTGTGAGGTATTCTAGGTTGGGTGACCAAAAGTACTTGAGTTTCTGTATGCTATCACAATCACACCATGAGTAGTTAATCATGAAACATACACCACTGCCTTTCTTCTTCCCGGAGAGTTCTTTTTTCCTGTCTGCGCGATGTACTAAGAACCCAGCTGGCTGTATGGACGGGGACAGTATATCCGGAGAGAGCCATGATTCCGTGAAACAGAGTATGTTACAGTCCCTGATGTCTCTCTGGAAGGAAATCCTCGGCCTGAGCTCGTCTACTTTATTTTCCAGAGACTGAACATTAGCGAGTAATATACTCGGAAGCGGTGGATGGTGTGCACGCCTCCTGAGTCGGACTAGAAGTCCACTCCGAATACCTCTTCTCCGCCGTCTGCATCTTGGAGCAGCCTCTGGGATAAGTTAATTGCCCTGGGGGGTACGAACAAGGATCCAGTTCAGGGAAAGTCGTATTCCTGGTCGTAATGCTGGTGAGTTACCACCGCTCTGATTTCCAAAAGTTATTTCCGGCTGTATGCAATAACACAAAAAAAATATCTGGGCTAATTATGTAAGAAATAACACACAAAAAAACAAAATACTGTAAAGTTGCTTAGGAGCTAGAAGCAGAGCTGCCATGTCTGTTGGCGCCATCTTGCCAATCAACTGTGGGAAGGATAGGAGTGAACATGGGCCAGAATCCCTGTGGAATGCTTTCGACACCTTGTAGAGTCCATGGCCCAACGAATTGAGGCTGTTCTGAGGGAAAAGGTGGTGCAACTCAATATTAGGAAGGTGTTCCTAATGTTTGGTATTCTCAGTGTGTATAAATACATATACAGTAAAGCCTATGAATACATGTTAATACAGTGAGGGAAAAAGGTATTTGATCCCCTGCTGATTTTGTACGTTTGCCCACTGACAAAGACATGATCAGTCTATAATTTTAATGGTAGGTTTACTTGAGCAGTGAGAGACAGAATAACAACAAACAAATCCAGAAAAACGCATGTCAAAAATTTTATAAATTGATTTGCATTTTAATGAGGGAAATAAGTATTTGACCCCTCTGCAAAACATGACTTAGTACTTTGTGGCAAACCCTTGTTGGCAATCACAGAGGTCAGACGTTTCTTGTAGTTGGCCACCAGGTTTGCACACATCTCAGGAGGGATTTTGTTCCACTCCTCTTTGCAGATCTTCTCCAAGTCATTAAGGTTTCGAGGCTGACGTTTGGCAACTCGAACCTTCAGCTCCCTCCAAAGATTTTCTATGGGATTAAGGTCTGGAGACTGGCTAGGCCACTCCAGGACCTTAATGTGCTTCTTCTTGAGCCACTCCTTTGTTGCCTTGGCCGTGTGTTTTGGGTCATTGTCATGCTGGAATACCCATCCACGACCCATTTTCAATGCCCTGGCTGATGGAAGGAGGTTCTCACCCAAGATTTGACGGTACATGGCCCCAGGCCGAGGGAGATTGACAGTTATTTTGTGTTTCTTCCATTTGCGAATAATCGCACCAACTGTTGTCACCTTCTCACCAAGCTGCTTGGCGATGGTCTTGTAGCCCATTCCAGCCTTGTTTAGGTCTACAATCTTGTCCCTGACATCCTTGGAGAGCTCTTTGGTCTTGGCCATGGTGGAGAGTTTGGAATCTGATTGATTGATTGTTACCCTGGACAGGTCTCTTTTATACAGGTAACAAACTGAGATTAGGAGCACTCCCTTTAAGAGTGTGCTCCTAATCTCAGCTCGTTACCTGTATAAAAGACACCTGGGAGCCAGAAATCTTTCTGATTGAGAGGGGGTCAAATACTTATTTCCCTCATTAAAATGCAAATCAATTTATAACATTTTGACATGCGTTTTCTGGATTTTTTTGTTGTTATTCTGTCTCTCACTGTTAAAATAAACCTACCATTAAAATTATAGACTGATCATTTCTTTGTCAGTGGGCAAACGTACAAAATCAGCAGGGGATCAAATACTTTTTCCCTCACTGTATATGTCTATGGACCAATGCAATGCCAGAACTGTGAACTGAAGCTACAGTACACTACAGTACATTACAGCATACTACAGTACACTACAGTACATTACAGCATACTACAGTACACTACAGAATACTACAGTACACTACAGAATACTACATTATAGTACACTACAGTACACTACAGCATACTACAGTACACTACAGTATACTACAGTACACTACAGTACACTACAGAATACTACAGCATACTACAGTACACTACAATTCACTACATAATACCACAGTATAGTACACTACAGAATACTACTGTACACTACAGTACACTACAGAATACTACAGAATACTACTGTACACTACAGCATACTACATAATAATGCAGTACACAACATAATACTACAGTACACTACAGTACACTACAGAATACTACAGAATACTACAGTACACAACAGAATACTACAGTACACTACAGAATACTACAGAATACTACAGTACACTACAGAATACTACAGAATACTACAGTACACTACAGAATAATACAGTACACTACAGAATACTACAGTACACTACAGAATACTACAGTACACTACAGTACACTACAGAATACTACAGTACACTACAGAATACTACAGAATACTACAGCATACTACAATACACTACAGAATACTACAGTACACTAGAGTACACTACAGAATACTACAGTACACTACAGAATACTACAGTACACAACAGAATACTACAGTACACTACAGAATCCTACAGCATACTACAATACACTACAGAATACTACAGTACACTAGAGTACACTACAGAATACTACAGTACACTACAGAATACTACAGAATACAACAGTACACTACAGAATAATACAGTACACAACAGAATACTACAGTACACTACAGAATCCTACAGCATACTACAATACACTACAGAATACTACAGTACACTAGAGTACACTACAGAATACTACAGTACACTACATAATACTACAGTACACTACAGTATACTACAGAATACTAAAGTACACTACAGTACAGTACACACAATCAGTGTGTTGATAGGAGCAGACTTAGAGCTATTGTGTTAATCCCTAAACTGGGTGATCCATGCATCTCCTCATCCGGATTTAGGGAACAGCATTTCCTCCCTGTCACCGCACAGCCCTGGAGGGAGGGAGGGTTGGGATAGATTGGTACAGATAGATCTTCATGTGGAAAACGCTGCAGAATCATATTGGATAAATCCTCTTCAGACAGCAGGATCACACCACAGTTTCACAGGTGTATGAGACTTTTGTCTCACCTAGAAAATAACTGCCAGGGAAATTATAATATAATAATAATTGTTATTATTATAAAAAATGTGAATGAACTACAGTATCATTGTAGGATATCTTACAAATTAAACACTCACCCACCCACCCACCCACCCACCCACCCATCCACCCACCTACACACACACACACCATTGTTACCCTGACGACGATGCACTGTAAAGCAGACTGGTCCCTCAAAGACTCTGTTGAACATGATCACACACACACACCATACACACAACCCCTCTCCACACACACACACCATACACACAACCCCTCTCCACACACACACACCATACACACAACCCCTCTCCACACACACACACCATACACACAACCCCTCTCCACACACACACACACACACACCACACACACCATACACACAACCCCTCTCCACACACACACACACACCATACACACAACCCCTCTCCACACACACACACACACACACACACCACACACACCATACACACAACCCCTCTCCACACACACACACCATACACACCATACACACAACCCCCCACACACACACACACACCATACACACAACCCCTCTCACACACACACACACACACCATACACACAACCCCTCTCACACACACACACACACACACACCATACACACAACGCCCCCCACACACACACCATACACACAACCCCTCTCCACACACACACACACACACCATACACACAACGCCCCCCCCCCACACACACACACCTTACACACAACGCCCTCTCCACACACACACACACACACACACACACACACACACACACACAAACGCCCCCACACACACACACCATACACACAACCCCTCTCCACACACACACACACACACACACACACCATACACACAACCCCTCTCCACACACACACACACACACACACACACACCATACACACAACCCCTCTCCACACACACACACACACACCGTAACCCTAGCTGGCACGAGTCCTGTGGTGAATGTGGGAACAGGCCAAACATAGGAGCCCCTGCCGTCACTAGCCTTGTTTATCACACACACACACACACACACACACACACACACACACACAACACTAGCCCTGTCTGAGCCTCCGTGGGTAGCATATGGTACAGGATAAAGCCAATTGTCCTCCTTACCATGGGACGGAGCAGGCGACCCGTTAATAACCCACACAAACACACACACACACACACTCCTTGGACGTAGTATGCGACCCGTTAATAATGGTCACACCCCCGCCCCAGCACACCCCCTGCTGTCTCCCGCTGTCCCCCAATAACACCCCCCGACACACACCCTGAAGCATGCATACATAAACCGTCATCATGGTGTTCTCTTTTAGTACCACATTGATTTACTAACCATCAATCAAGGGATCACTAAAGATTAGACTCTCCATATGTGAAGAACACAACTAAAGGAAGACAGACACATACAATATGAGAAATGTTCATAGTTCTGCGTTACGTTAGCTTCTCTGATAGCAACAAAAACTAAATAGTTCTGTGTTACGTTAGCATCTCTGATCGCAACAAAAACTAAATAGTTCTGTGTTACGTTAGCATCTCTGATAGCAACAAAAACTAAATAGTTCTGTGTTACGTTAGCATCTCTGATAGCAACAAAAACGAAATAGTTCTGTGTTACGTTAGCATCTCTGATCGCAACAAAAACTAAATAGTTCTGTGTTACGTTAGCATCTCTGATAGCAACAAAAACTAAATAGTTCTGTGTTACGTTAGCATCTCTGATAGCAACAAAAACTAAATAGTTCTGTGTTACGTTAGCATCTCTGATAGCAACAAAAACTAAATAGTTCTGTGTTACGTTAGCATCTCTGATAGCAACAAAAACGAAATAGTTCTGTGTTACATTAGCATCTCTGATAGCAACAAAAACTAAAGAGTTCTGTGTTACGGTGGCATCTCTGATAGCAGCAAAAACTAAATAGTTCTGTGTTACGGTAGCATCTCTGATAGCAACAAAAACTAAATAGTTCTGTGTTACGGTAGCATCTCTGATAGCAACAAAAACTAAATAGTTCTGTGTTACGTTAGGATCTCTGATAGCAACAAAAACTAAATAGTTCTGTGTTGGTTAGCATCTCTGATAGCAACAAAAACTAAATATTTCTGTGTTACGGTAGCATCTCTGATAGCAACAAAAACTAAATAGTTCTGTGTTACGGTAGCATCTCTGATAGCAACAAAAACTAAATAGTTCTGTGTTACGTTAGGATCTCTGATAGCAACAACAACTAAATAGTTCTGTGTTACGTTAGGATCTCTGATAGCAACAAAAACTAAATAGTTCTGCGTTACGTTAGCATCTCTGATAGCAACAAAAACTAAAGGACTTAAATATATTGAGAAGACATGAAAGAGGACAAGACCACATGTTTGCACTCTAAATGTATACTTTCAATCATACACAGGAATATTTCATGAGTGTAATGACCAACTATTCAACAGCCTCTGCCCCCTGTATTAACACCACATTCAACTCTAGCCACATGCAGCCAATTTGCCCGTCTGTGTCTGGTACGTACGTCTGGTTCTAGTTAGTGACAGAGATCAAAGCAGTCTTTGATAGCGCCTGGTAATGGGCCATATAGGGACCAGTGTTAAAACAGACCACGGTTAAATTAAATAGAGATCAGAGCAGCAATCTGCTTCACGTCAAAAAAAATGGTAGACGGTCAAATTAGAATGATATATGTTGTGTTCTCAGGTCTGTCTGAACTGAAAGAGGGATCTTGATCATTAGCACGGTGTATTGACCATTGATGTGTGCTACTAAACTCACTGACCACACAGTCAAGAGTAAATGGTCAATGTCACTTCAGTATGTATTAAAGAACTGCATGATCAAAGAAATCAAAGAAATTCTACAGCACAATTCATCAACTTCAGTCACAATGAAACCACAGAGATTCTAAACTTTGCCAAAGTTAATAAATGAACACCGACAACACTGACTGAAAAGCACACCCAGTCCCATTCCCATCACCATACAGTAATATCCCTTCCCAGACACACACAGCCATATGTGCCCATTCCTTACCCTTACACACTCAAACACATGGTTGCTGCCTTAACATTTGGGTAGCTGTATATCAAAGGGTCTGTTCCTGTACTTGTATGGAATGTACTCCCTGGTGTGAATGGTATAGAATGTAGTCTGAATGGACTCCCTGGTGTGAATGGTATAGAATGTAGTCTGAATGGACTCCCTGGTGTGAATGGTATAGAATGTAGTCTGCATGGACTCCCTGGTGTGAATGGTATAGAATGTAGTCTGAATGGACTCCCTGGTGTGAATGGTATAGAATGTAGTCTGCATGGACTCCCTGGTGTGAATGGTTTAGAATGTAGTCTGCATGGACTCCCTGGTGTGAATGGTATAGAATGTAGTCTGCATGGACTCCCTGGTGTGAATGGTATAGAATGTAGTCTGAATGGACTCCCTGGTGTGAATGGTTTAGAATGTAGTCTGCATGGACTCCCTGGTGTGAATGGTATAGAATGTAGTCTGAATGGACTCCCTGGTGTGAATGGTATAGAATGTAGTCTGCATGGACTCCCTGGTGTGATAAATGACAATTAAGGACCAGCTACCACACACAGTGGATAGAGTAGGCTTACTTTGATGTGTCAATACTGTACTATTCTATGATAAGGTATTGTTACATTGATAGTGAACATATTGATAATGTATTTAAATGATCTATGCCTTATTCCATGTCTTATGTGTACATGAGGATAATGAAGATAACTCGTGACAGAGAATATAGATAATGGAGAGAATATCAAATAAAGAGAACTATGTAGAGATATGTAGAGAACTCTGTTTTATCTATGTTCAAACTCAACTCTGGTCCTCGAAGCCAGTTCCACTGCATTTTCTCATTGTTCCCCTCTAATCAGAGACTGATTTAGACCTGGGACAAGTGCGTGAAATTAATTTTCAAGCAGAACAGAAAACCAGCAGGCTCCGGACCTCGTAGGGTAAGAGTTGAATGCCCCCCCCTATAGTAATTATCAAGAGTAGGAGAGATAATAGGAATGAAGAACATCTAATTACATCCAATCATTCACAAAGACAGTACGTACACAGACCGGTACACACGTTTTATCTAGAGAGTGGAAACACACTCACCGATTTGACGTAGCAATACATCAGGTTATTGCTGGTGGTCCCGGCAGACACAGGATAGGAAGCACAGTACATGATGCTGTTCAGTTTCAGTTTCAGTTCAATAGTCCAGTAGCTTCAGTTGTGTCTCAGTATAGTCCTGTAGTATAGACTCCAGTAGTCAGTAGTGTCTCAGTATAGTCCTGTGAGTCCACAGCTCCAGTCTCTGTTCATATGCTCTGTAGTCGACATACACTGCTCCTCTGTACCATAACTCTGCAGCTCGCCAAGCTTCTCTGTCACAGACAACTTAGGCAAATGAGGGCTGGTCCATTCCAGGAATTGGTGAGGGGTGGCTTAGGGAGGGATGGGGGGAGGTTTCACTAATACACACACAGTCACAGTCAAAATCAAATCAAATCAAATTGTATTTGTCACATGCGCCGAATACAACAGGTGTAGACCTTACAGTGAAATGCTTACTTACAAGCCCTTAACCAACAATGCAGTTTAAGAAAGAATACCCCAAAGCCATTTGATTAGATGTTCAGGAGTCTTATGGCTTGGGGGTAGAAGCTGTTTAGAAGCCTCTTGGACCTAGACTTGGCGCTCCGGTACCGCTTGCTGTGCGGTAGCAGAGAGAACAGTCTATGACTAGGGTGGCTGGAGTCTTTGACAATTTTTAGGGCCTTCCTCTGACACCGCCTGGTATAGAGGTCCTGGATGGCAGGAAGCTTGGCCCCAGTGATGTACTGGGCCGTACGCATTGCCCTCTGTAGTGCCTTGCGGTCGGTGGCCGAGCAGTTCCCATACCAGGCGGTGATGCAACCAGTCAGGATGCTCTTGATGGTGCAGCTGTAGAACCTTTTGAGGATCTGAGGACCCATGCCAAATCTTTTCAGTCTCCTTAGGGGGAAATAGGTTTTGTCGTGCCCTCTTCACGACTGTCTTGGTGTGCTTGGACCATGTTAGTTTGTTGGTGATGTGGACACCAAGGAACTTGAAGCTCTCAACCTGCTCCACTACAGCCCTGTCGATGAGAATGGGGGCGTGCTCGGGTCCTCTTCTTTTTCACACGCTATCTACATATCTAGTACCACGTTGGGTTAGTTCTATATAATAGGGTGACTTTCAAAATAACTGATTAAAAAAGGCAGAGCAGATAGGGATTCCCTTCAAACACACCCTAACTAAACACACTCCTAACTAAACACACTAACTAAACACACTCCTAACTAAACACACTAACTAAACACACTCCTAACTAAACACACTCCTAACTAAACACACTAACTAAACACACTCCTAACTTAACACACTCCTAACTAAACACACTAACTAAACACACTCCTAACTAAACACATCTTAACTAAACACACTCCTAACTAAACACACTAACTAAACACACTCCTAACTAAACACACTAACTAAACACACTCCTAACTAAACACACTAACTAAACACACTCCTAACTAAACACACTCCTAACTAAACACACTAACTAAACACACTCCTAACTAAACACACTCCTAACTAAACACACTCCTAACTAAACACACTCCTAACTAAACACACTCCTAACTAAACACACTCCTAACTAAACACACTCCTAACTAAACACACTCCTAACTAAACACACTAACTAAACACACTCCTAACTAAACACACTCCTAACTAAACACACTCCTAACTAAACACACTCCTAACTAAACACACTCCTAACTAAACACACTCCTAACTAAACACACTCCTAACTAAACACACTCCTAACTAAACACCTATTATACATGAGAGTCTTCCCTTCTCTCCCTCCCCTGACCCCTGACCCCTGACCCCTGACCCCTGACCCCTGACCCATATTCCCAAAGCAGAGATGCCTGGCCTGAGTTCTTAACTTCTAAGCATGTGTGGCTGGGTAAGTTCCTCCTCACTATGGCTGTCTGGGGTAAGGTTATTCATAAAGTTGCTGTCTGGAGGAAGGTTATTCATAAAGTTGCTGTCTGGGGTAAGGTTATTCATAAAGTTGCTGTCTGGGGTAAGGTTATTCATAAAGTTGCTGTCTGGGGTAAGGTTATTCATAAAGTTGCTGTCTGGGGGAAGGTTATTCATAAAGTTGCTGTCTGGGGGAAGGTTATTCATAAAGTTGCTGTCTGGAGGAAGGTTATTCATAAAGTTGCTGTCTGGGGTAAGGTTATTCATAAAGTTGCTGTCTGGAGGAAGGTTATTCATAAAGTTGCTGTCTGGGGTAAGATAATTCATAAAGTTGCTGTCTGGGGTAAGGTTATTCATAA